>NC_056743.1:468423964-468443964 GCF_019279795.1 Protopterus annectens | reverse complement strand
CGATGCTTCTGCAAATATTTGATACATAAGATTAGCATCAAAGAATGATTTATGTACAGAATTAAGTAGTCATTTTTTGACAAGAACATGATTGATGCTAGTAAGAGTTATTGAGGAGAGAGAACCTTTGACTATCAAGCAGCATGAAAAAGGCAAAGAAATGATTCAGAACAAGCAAAAGTCTGTTGCAGAATGCACGCACACACACATATACACATCAGTGTTCAACTTGCTAGTATTACCAATAATTGACAAAAACATGACAGTCTGCAGCTGAGGAAACAAAAAGTATATAGATTATATATATATATATATATATATATATATATATATATATATATATATATACATACATATAGGTCCACTTCAAAATACTGACTTTCAAAATACCTAAACTCAAAATACTGAGACCAAAATATCTCTCTCTCTCTCTCTCTCTCTATATATATATATATATATATATATATATATATATATATATATATAATATATTTATTTTTAGAAAAATAATATATAATATAAAATTTTATATATATATATATATATATATATATATATATATATATATATATATATATATATATATATATATAATTTTTCTAAAAATAGTCATCCAGCCTGGCAATTTGACTAAATTGATTTTTTTTTTTTTTTTACTGTGGCTAGCTGTATTCATTTGGATAAAGACTCAAATGAAATTGCCCCCATATTGAGTCCAGCAGTAACCTCCATAATGACAATTACTAAACGCACTCCTGTGACATAGGGGATAGGGACCTGATTATGGCCTAGTTAGTCCGGGTTCATTGAGCAGCTTGTTTGACTAATGGAGAGGGAGCGGAGGTTTGGTTGTATCCATCATTGGGGGGGGGGGTTATGTGGGCTTTTTATGCAACAATGTCTGGTGGAGATCCAAGGAGGGAAAGCATGGAGTATATCGTTATCCCACCACAGAGTTGGGGGTGATACATCGCATAGCCCCATTGCATGCCTACCCCTTGAACAAAGCCAAAGAGAGACCACAGTTGGGAAGGAGGAGTAACTGGATAGGCTTAAAGTATAAAATACAGGCCGATGGTGATGGCCAAGAACTCCAGGATACCCCTAGATGACAAAACTGGTCCCAGCTGTTTCAAGGATATTCTGGGGAAAACTGGAGATGTGGACTGAACTGGCCTTTTTTAACATATGATCTCACACAGTAATTTAATCAGATATGTAAGTTTCATACATTAACGAGACTTCTCTAGTGTATTCTTTCAGTTCATGAGTCCTCTGCAAAACAAATGCTATTATACAAAGGTATTGTCTTAAAAAGTAAGAAAATGTGTTTATATTTTTTAATTATACTCAGTTCATAATTAAGATCATCATGTCCAGGAAGCAGTATATACTTATCCCAGTGAGATTTACTTACTGAGGCATTATCAATGAGTTTAAATTGTGTCAGTGGTAGTTAAATCCAGCATTATTAACATTCAGGTTGTAATTATAGGTACATTTTACACCACTGAAGGAACTAGTGTCAAACATCTCTAATCACTTCACATTATGTGAGATAGGTAGGTACTTAGGTTATGAAAAAGTCTGCAGTGGTGAAAACACGTAGTGGGCCAGATTTGAAAAGAAAGTTGTGGACAGCACAGCACACTGAAGGAAGACCTCAGGACATGAATGGCAGATGCAATTCCGAAAAGTATGCTTATGCATGCCTTAGGAAGTATTTACTTGGCGGAGGATAATTACAGAATCCATGCAAGCCGTCAGATTTCAAAACACAGTAAGTGCACCCAAAGCAACTTAAATACCATAAAGTGCTCCACAGACAATCTTATGAAAGCATTTGAAATGTGCCTCTTGTATGTCCACAGCATAAAGCTCTTTCACTCATAATCTTGCAGAATACACATCATTACTAACAAAAAAATGTAACTGGTATATAATGCATTATCACATCAGGCCAGGTACTTTCATAGATGAAGATCTGGCAATGCATCCCAAAAGTCAGCCAGCTAGACTTTAAGCCAGGCTACATCTATACCAGCTGTCTGATCAAGAAATAATTGGCAAGTTCTGATTAGAGCAGTTGCAGTCTGTGTGCAACATAGGTGCCCCACACATATATGCATGTACTTTGTGGGGTAACCCCATACCTGTTGAAACCAAACTGTTCCTGACCCTAGATATACTGGCATCAGTAATATTCCAATGGCATATGGGAGATGCAGTAGGAGTGTCACTGCCAGCTGCATCATCTCCCAATTCCTGGCAACAGTATGCATCAATGTGGATAAGTGCATCCACTTTCCATCCACGGTCAGATAACACAAGAATGTCATGCAACATTTGTACTCCATTGACAACTTCCCCTGTGTACTCAGTACAATTGACTATACCTACATGCCTATCAAACCCCCTGCAGTACCCAAAGTAGAAATCTACTTAAATAGTAAGGGGTGCCCATTGCTTAATTGCTTGATAGTCTACACAGCAGGTGGTATCATAACAAACATAGTGGTGACACACCTTGGGAGTGTGCATGATAGACCTATATGAGTAGTCTGAGGGCATCCTTCCAAAATGGAGAAATGCCAGAAGGGCTACTGCTTGGTAAGTACAAGAACACAGCTATGGCTTAAACAGAATCTAAACCTATCAACAGACAACATGATGTCAATAAAAGTGTCACTCCCCTCCCATAAAAAGGTGACTGTGGTTGCCTACTAGAGCCATGGTTAATGACACCATATAGAGCTCAATCAAACCATGCAGAGGATGCATATAATAGAGCACACACTACAACAAGAAACCTTATGAACTGTGTGTTTGGTATGCCAAAATCCATCTTCAGATATCTGGACATATCCAGGGGTGCATTGCAATGCACACCTGAAAAGACAACATAGATAATTACTGTGTGCGCCATGCTATACAATATTTTAATACCACAACATAGAGGCTTAAACAGCTGCAGGTGTGGGTGATCTACCTCAAGGACCCCAGATGGCTGAAGTTGGCCTATCACAGCTATCAGAGGAAGATCAGGAGGACAGAGGGTGAAGAAAAAATCAGCGTGGGGAATGGAGCATGCAAACACACATCTTAGCTCAGGCAACAAGGCAGTGTAACACACACACCTTTGAGTCATGTCTGGCCACAGGCACATATGCACACACTTTAAACACTCATCTTAACATGTTGCCCCAAAACAGCAGTACTGTTTGCACATAATGGAAATTATCCATCAGGTGTACAAAGTGAGTATCCTACACAGCCTGATCATAATGTATAGCACTATGAACATATACAAAACACTGAGAAGAAACAGCAATCCAGGAAGACCATCTCCGAGGTACATCATCAAAGAGGAATACACAAGCACATGTATAGGATGCAGGAGGTGTACACAGTACAAGTAGTGACTGGACAGGTAGGATATCATCATACAGAGTAATACCATAGAACATCAACCATCCATTAGCCACAATCATGAGATTCATGACATGTATGGACATACATCAGCATATACATGCACAAAAACACTGGCTGTACATTAACAGTGCTGCTTCAACTACACATGTGGCATCACTTCAACATGGGGCATTTCCATATAATATATGTACAGACATACAGAGCAGCAATGAAAGTGACCACACAGAATACTTGCAACATACATTAATGTTATTGATATAGCAACATGTGTATATAATTGTATGTGCAAATTCAGTCAGATATGAGAAGGGCATACATGGGAAATACAAGTAAGCATGGTGACTGAAAATGGAACTAGTTACTCAGAACAGTATCTTGTTCTTGTGCTAGGCATGTGCAGGACCATATTAAAATGTCATACATGGCATAGGTATGCATACAGGGACATAGTTGTGTATGTGCTAATGGCAGATGACATGGCAAAACATAGAGAAAACAGCAAACATATCTGTTTACTAAAAAGATGCACAGATTAAAGCATGGGATCACATAGTGCATTACTTTTGTTAATATCATCATTAATGGAAGTTAATGTCATTCAGGTAATACATATCCATAATTGGCTCTGTACACATATGTCATAAAAATATATAAAGGATCTGTGGCATCAGACGTGTCAACAACCACACATTCATTACTGTGTGAGAGGTCAGCACAGAGTTCATCATTGCCATAGGGTAAGGATGGCTCAACAGGATACACAATCTAGGGTACACTCAAGGGCCGCTCATACCACATTCCTTGTTGCTTCTTCCGCAGATGGAAACACTCAACCTAAATTGCTCAAAGGAGGAGCTGGATGTGGTGATACTGCAAGTGTAGAGTGGAAAGTAATATGACCTTGATGTTACTGACTGGACATGCCTGCTGGGCTCACATTGAAATGGCTATCAGTAGATGTGTATGCATGCTGCATTACGGACATTGATGTCTGATGACCAAGTGTTGATCTAATGAGAGGGGGGTTGGCCTCTGCCCACTGGAGGTGCTCTACATAGTGCATTTAGGGCATGCTATACCCATTAGTACTATGACATTGCTGTAAGACCTTCACCAGAGCATAAAACAGATAACACTCTGTCATCCTGTGCAGCCATGATATCATCATATCTGTGCTCCTGACCTCCATGTAACACACAAAGCTGACATCCTACATGATCAATTACATGGGCAGGTGCATGAAGGTTAGCTCCATGTCATTGCTGGGAATGTTCATCTCTAATAGGTGGACACATTTTGACACATGTCCATTCATAGCAGCATCACTGCCATGTGTCCTATGATGGGCAGTACCTCTCGGTTCTGGGGAAGAGTCCCCCCTCATCACCTGACTCTATATGGGACAATGGCTCATTGACATCATCATGTCAGGCAGATGCCATCACCTTGTCATCAGAATGTCCACTTACGTCATTTTCAATATCTAAGGCTACAGTATGATCCACATGGCTGTTCCCTTCTGGGCTGGGCAGTAAACCCAGATTTATGACTTGTGTGCCATGGGCTGTGCTATCACAGGCATCCTCATACATCCCAACTCAGGATCAGTGGATGAGCTACTGGAAGAACCAAGCAGTGGATGGCCTACTGAAAGTTACAGATGACTCAATTTAATTGCGTGGATAAACAGTACATGAAGCGGCTTAGTAATGATAAATGTGCCAATTATAAGACTACAGTGTTAATGGGGATATCTTTGAAAACTATGGAAAAACAAGAACTAGTAAAAACACAAAAAAACAGTCCTACAACACAGCAAGTCCTTAGTAGTAGATAAGTGTTTCCTTTACAAGAGTATACAAGAGTATACCACCCTTTCGTGTCAAGAGTCTTAACGCAAACTTTATTTAACAAAAAAAGAAGCGTTTTCGCTGAAGTCAATGCTTGCAGCTTCTTCAGAGAAAAATTTAAAAAAACCCGCCATTTCCCAATTTTTATAGTCACGTCAATGCGTGATTAAATCAGCAATACATTTAAAATACTAAAACCTGTTCCCGCTTTAAATAAATTAGTATGCACATTTAAATAAAACTTTAGGAACTCTTACAATGTCAGGAAATACATTGAACTAATAAGAATGTTACTAAGTAGCCATTTGTCCAAACCCATGAAGTTTACATAACTTCGCTTACAGTCAGTAGCTAGAAATAAATAACATCAATTATGCTCTTCATGTTAGAACCAGCTCCTTACCTTTTTATACATAAACACTTATTGCTTCATTCACATTTTCTTAAAAACAAGCTCTAAAACATCAAATGTATAAGTAAAAACTGTATCTAAGTCTAAAAATCAAAAATCCAATAAATATTGAAAGTGAAAAATAATAAACCATCAAGAAAATAATGGTAATAATAAATTACCATCTTTTAAATGGATATTATTAATCAAAAAAATGGAGACATGCCCATTTTTAAGTCTGTTTATCAATACAGTGTGGGGTCCTAATACTCTCTAAGGGTAACTTGACCATCAGTTAAAACTTGTTTAAGGTTAAGCTACTAGAAATTCAACTTTAAACCTTATTTTAGTCTCAAATAAGTGTTGACGAAAATAGTTAATGCTTATAACTCCTCATTTTGCAATGCTCATTCAGACCAGTTGTAGCTGCCATTCTAGTTCTCTGTTTTCTAAATATAGAGCGACAGGTCCTCCTCTTTCTGAAAACCTAACCTGATCTATAGCCATAAATTCAAAACTGTGTCCTTCATTTTTAGAAATATGTTTGGCCAGAGCATTCTCTTTGTTCATTTTACGGATTGCATAAGAAGTAATCTTCTATCTGATTTGCCAACATAAAATGCTTAACAACAGTTACATGTTGCCAAGTATACTATAGATCTAGACTCACAGTTTAGTTTGTGGTAATATAAAACCTTCTACCATGTATTATAAATGAATTTGCTACTCTCACAAGATGGCAATAATTACAAGCCCCACACTGAAATGACCCTGTAACTTTTGAAATTAAATTAGATGTTTTGGGTCTTTCTAAAATTGATTTCAAGTTGTTACCTCTCCTGTAAGTGATCCTAGGTTTGGATCCTAGTTTTTCCATTAAAAATGTGTTGTTAGAAATGAAAAAACAGTTCTTAAATAGTATAAATTGTATATTCTTACAGTCTATGTTGAAGGAGGTAATAAAACTGCTTTCAGGCCCTGGTCTTAGTGTATTCAAAGTACTAGAGTTGGTACTAACTAAATGTTCATTACTTTCAAAAGTAGTTATGCCTTCAGCATTGTCAAGTTGTGCAACTTGCTTATGTGGTAATAAGGGACTGTACTGGCCATTGAGTCTCTTTTCAAATACTTCTTCCAAAATTTCATTAAACAAGTTGATTGGGTAATCCCTATTGATGAACATATTTTTTAAAATTTCACATTCTTCAATAAACAGCTCCTCTCTATTGCACATTCTTGAAGCACGTATTATTTGACCCTTGATTGTAGCTTTCTTTTGTTTGAAAGGGTGACAACTTTTATAATGTAGCAGGGAATTGCAATAAGTTGGCTTCCTGTATATGTTAGAGAAAAATTCACTTTTTATTACATCCTTAGTTAAATTAACATCTAAATAGTCTATATTGGTCTCTGAAAACTTATAAGTGAATTTTAAAAAGGTTGTTGAATCATTGATAAACTTAACAAAATTTTCAGCAGATGTGGCATCCCCATCAAACAATATGAAGATGTCATCCAGGTACCTTGTGTAAAATTTGACCTGTTGCATCCTGCTGTTGTCACTAAGGATATTAGTTTTCTCCCAGTAAGCCATGAAAAGATTAGCAATGCTGGCCCCACAAGGGGACCCCATTGCCACACCCTGCTTCTGTAAATAATATTTACCATTAAATATGAAAAAATTGGATGATAAAATAATATCAATTAGCTGTGTAACTATATCAATCTCCTTTTTTGAAGCTTTCAATTCTATTAACAATAAAGTTAACCATTCAATTGCTTCAACTATGGTGAGGAAATTGAGTGCAGTATTAAATTCAACATTATATATTTTCTCCAAGAAAGACCAAGAGTCCTTACAAACTTGAGGAATCAACGTCACGTATTTCGATAAGATTTTCTATGTTAGAGAGATACGACTGTCTATTAATGCACGTAAAGGTGGATTGTGCAAATTTTTGTGAATCTTAGGGATCCCAAATATCATTGGTGTTTTTGGCATGTTGATATCAATGTAGTTATATGTATCCATGTCGATATTGCCACTTAAAAATAAGTCCCTAAAATACCCCCTATTTCTAGCAAATGAGGTATTCATTTCATTCAGGGATGATGTACTATAAGCGGAACCGCCTAATATGGACTCCATCTTCTCAATATATTTGTAATTGTCAAAAATGACAAGCCCACCTCCCTTGTCTGGTTTGATTACTCTGACTGGTGCTTTGCACAATAATTCAAGTTCCAAAAGTTGCTCATCCGTTGCATTAAATTTATGGTAACCTTTTTGTGCTAAGTTGTTACTGATCATATGTCTAAGATCCAATTCACAAGTTTTCTCAAACAATAACAAACCAGTATGAAGCGGTGGATTAAAGGTACTTGCTAGTCTCAAACTAACATCACTGCCTGCTTCATTGTTATTAAACAAAAGTTTTAGATTCAATTTTCTCACAAAACATTTTAAATCTATTATTGTCTTAACCAAGTTGCATCTTGCAGTAGGTACAAAAGTGTTGCCATATGCTAAAAGTTCGATAAGACAAGGGCTAACTTGGAATGAAGAAAAATTGTAAATAGTAAAGTCACCCTTAGCATTAGTTATAACTTTCAGTTCACCAAAAAAGTCAAGGGTGGTGGAAATTTCAAAATTCACTTCCGGTTGTTCCAGTTCCTCCTCGGGTATGGCGGTCCAGCTGTTTTCCCTAAAAAATGGTCTGAGGAATTTTCGTTACCCTGGTTATTCCTATTGTTATGTTGCGTACTTCTAGTATTATGTATCTTTTCTCTGTTATTCCGTTTAGTAGTGCCATTGGACTGATGTTCTTTTTCATTATTTATAGCTCCCTCTTCTCCAGGAATAATTGACTCATTGCCAACTTCACCCCGTGTATTGGCTCCTGTTACCATAACAGGTGCCTGTAGTCTCGGATAAGCAGAGTTATTAGCATAACTCACTCTATCTCTTGACAGTTTTTTATTTTTATTAGCTTTCAGTTTTTCAACCAGTCAATGCTCGAGAAAATACGTGAATAGTCATATTTGTATCTGTCAAAGTTTAAGTTTTGTTTCAGTTTGCTGTCCAATATGTTAACCTCATCAATAAGCAAAGAAATTTGAATGTTGTAATGTTTAATTATCAAATCCAAAAGTTGAGCCCCTTGGTTGTCAAAGAATGAAGTCAAATCTTTGCAAAAATCTATGTTGTTGAAAAGGCTTGTTGGACAAAGAATGATTTTTCTTTTATGCACTGTTGAAAATAAGCCACCTCCAGTTGAAGTTTTTTAAGCTTTAACAGTTTACCATCAAAGTCTTTCAATATATCAGTAATAGAAAGATCACTTACTGTTGTTAATGTTGCCCCCATGACCGGAGGTTCCTGTTGGTCTCCAAAAATAAGCATTGACTGTTAAATAAAGTTGGGTGGTATACTCTTGTATACTCTTGTAAAGGAAACGCTTATCTACTACTAAGGACTTAATGGGGATATCGACTTATCAGGACAACATGCCTGGGTGAGGTTCATAGATCCTAAATAACATAGAGATTTCATGTAGGAGTTAACAACTGTGAATAAATAGAATAGCAAAGGATGCCTGGCATGTTTTGGTGAGACCCCACCACCATAAGTGAGCTTTGAACTGACACTGTCATGGGGAATCATAAACAGCACATCCTCAGGAAATAATAGACATCATGATACATTCCACAGAGACATAACACAAACAAGATACTTTGGTCACATACTAGTTGTCAGAGGTTGCTGTGAATTTTGCTGGTGTCCTACGCAGGTAAGGAGGAATACAGTAGTCAGAAAGTACTCCGACATGATTTTCTATAGTGACATGCAATAAACATATGGAATGTCTTGCCGTGCATGTCATCCCTGTTTGTGGTACTATAGATCCTGTAAGATGATAAGCCACATTAACATTAATATGTGGGAATGTTTAACAGTCATGACTAAAGGCACATGACAGCTACAGTGAAAACTAGCAGGATATGGAGGAACTTACATGGAAAATAGTGAATGTGTTGTTTAGATTATGTTATATACAGAAACAAACATTATGAAAATCATGCATCCCAGTTCTGCTTGAATTTGCTGTACCCTATAAAAAAGGTGGACAGCCATACCAGGTCTGTCTGTAGATGCATCTTCATGGCCCACATCTGTGATGATGTATCTGTAATATACAAGGACATACACAAACCAAATTGTGAGAATAATCCAATGTCATGAAAGGTGGCAGATGCAGAAACAGCTATGCATCATAATAAGAGTATATGGAGACATGTGACATGGGCTGATGCTGTGCTGATGTTGATGTACCTATGCAACTGGGAAAGATGACCGTCACACTTGTTGCTGGTAGGTTTAGGTATAAATTGTTTTTTTTAACACAATATGCAATGTCACACTGGGAATCCATGTCTCATGTATGACAATGTTCAGTATGCAACTGTGCTGCAAAACAAAATAATATGGCAATGCATGATTAATTTGCACATTCAGTTAAAGTCTGAGGCAGTGTATATGCTGAAAGGGTTGTAAAATGATTACTTATAAGTATGTACTTGAGCAACAGCTTCAATACCTCCACCAGGTATATGCTGGTCATGACTGGTGGTATGATGTGATGCTAGCAAAATCTTGATATGGTTTGGGGAGTAAATGGTGGACCACCTCCAATGGCATTCCTGAACCTGCAATAACATTTGATTAGCAGCATGTATGATCATGTCTGCACAACATTGATGGTAGGCCTCAAAGGATCTATTTTGCCTAACAAAAACATTGATCATATTGGTTAGGTAAGTCTAAAACTCATTCCTCCACACAACATTTTCTGTTAATTCAAGTAGGCTCTGGTCATGCTGTCGCAGAGCATTGATGATAAAGTCATTCTCGTTTTTTGAAAAATTGTCACCCCCAGTTTGGTTTGACATCTGAAAGATGGTGTTATACACACATTTTATGGAGGCTTCCAGTTGACATTATGATGTTTTATGCATTAGCCAAGTCACCTGCTAATCTCTCCTTACCGATGAGAATTATGCTAAACAAGCCTTTATCATGCATATCACTGCTATACATTTAAGAACACGCTGGATATGAAAATAGCGTCTGTCTGACTAATACTGTACTCTATACTATTTGTTTGGTTTGACATTTTTTTAGGATGGAGAGAGAGGGCATTTATTCCTATCTTCCTTTTAAAAACTCTAAAACTCTAAAGACATAAGGTATGTTTCTGCAGTGGGGAAACAGAAAGTGCAACACCTGAAAATTGTAATATATTTCTTCCATTTTTTTTGGGTTGCTTCAGAGTTCTGGTTGCTTGAGTTCCAGTTAAGTGAGAGTTTACTGTATCTCTATTGCTCTAAGGATCCAAGTGTATCTGCAAACTATGCATTAAACTTACAGCAAACTTTGCAAATAGTCATTTTCCTTAGGCATTATGAAGACAGCAGAGGATAATCACAATACAATATGAATACCTTTTCATTCCATATATATCTATAGTACATGCATTAGTAAGGATCAGAGCATAGCTGTACACTTTTCAGTAAACATGTAACTTATGAAAACCCATGGAATTTGTCATTCTCCTTAAACATACCCAAACTCTATTAGGGTAAACCAGTCTTTATTATGGATATAATTGTATGTCATTTTCATTCACTTTTCACAGTTCTGTATACTTTTAGCCAAATACCCATATGCAAACTTATTGTTCAACCCTGCAGACACACATTACTTTACAGACACTTTGTATGGCTGATTTGTTTGAACAGGAAATGACTATCAACATGTACAATTTGAATTATAAGCATTAAATGTAACATAGATATCTAATGACAGTATCATATTTCCCAACAGCAATGCTAGCATGTGATAGCTTAACTTCGTAGCTAGCTGTAAATCAGCTATACCTGACAGTGAGTGCACCTGTATGTGTGTTAAAGTACCATTTGTGCTGTACATTATTAATGAGCATCATTAACATCCAAGGTTATGGTGTACCATTTGCACATGGCTGTGTAACTTCCATAAATTTAGCACATTAACCGATTGTGCAGAGTGCCTTATCATTATGCTGAGCAATTACCCAATAGGTGTCAGTAAACTGGGCTATCTAATGACATATGCCCAGTGCCCTCCAATAGCCTGAGAGGATCTTATATGCACTGATTTTGCAATGTGATTTTGGTACATTTTCTGTTCATACCTTTACTACCTGCACACTGAGTGGGACATTAGCAATTTTCTGAAGGCGTTTTTAGGGTAGTTCCTACATCACCAATAAGGATGTTGACCACAAGGAGGATTTTGCATGTCTGGGTGCCAAATTGCAGAGAGGAGGAGACAACCCAGATGCTCACTGTCTATGCACGACATGAGCAGAAAATGTGAGCATGCCCCAAGAACTTTGCTATGATCAAAATATGGAAGCAGGCTGCATGGGAGCACTTCCAGTGAATTGGGATTTTCCAGACTGTGGTGCAAGTCTGTATTCACTGTGATGACTTGCAATGGAGGCACACTGATGAGCTTTATCTGATGGTCAGTGAGGTCCGACGCTAGCCTATGGATGCCTACATTAAATTTTAGCAACTGCATCTTACTATCTACATTACACAACATGTATTTCCTCATTATATGTGTGTGTGGAAATGATTTAATGCAGTGGTGCACAACCTTTTTGTGGAGAGGGCCACTACACTAATTCTTAATGCATCTGTGGGCCACCTCAAAATATAATAAGTCGTTATGAGTTAACAATAGGTGCAGGTGACTGTCATTTTTACTTAAGACAGCAGTCTTAAAATTGCCAGTTTTCTACATCAACTTTGCATTTAACTTTATTCTGGCTTGCAGACAGAACTTATTACAAACTCTTGCAGGAAGTTACTACTGTTTACCGACTAGAAGTTATAAACAACAAAGAATAGTTACTTCTGCTGCAAACATTAGAGATGTGCACAACTGCAGACAATTAGGTAAGTAAGCATGTGCTGGAAAGTTTGTGTGACTGAAGTAAGGCATAGCATTTTTTCACTTTTTTAAAAAAAATGTGGTTACCCTCTGGGGGCCAGATGGCATTGTGTTGTGGGCTGGACTTTGTGCACCACTGACTTAATGGCTGCCTATAATGATAACAGCAATGTTAACAGACTTGACACATACAGCCATGAATTATATGCCATAAATGTTCCTATTACAAGGAGGATTGAGCAGATATGCCAATTAGCTCAACTGGTAGAGAAATGAGCCACAATGATTGGTAATATCCTATGTTTCTGTTCAAAGTCCATTGCAGGTTGTCATGAAAGGAGATACTGCCAGCCCAGGTATCAAGAATTCTGCAAATAATTATATGTCATTTGTGAATATCAACACAATTCATATGCTTGTGTTACAAATGTATTAGAATTGTATGTCATATAAAATGGTTTGTACAGACGTGTGCTGAAGAGGTATTTTACAAAGTGTTGCTTAAAGATGTAACCACAACATGTCCTACTGGATTAGGACAGAAATGTACCTGCACCATCATAACTGTTTAGATGTAAATATTTTGACAACAGAAACTGGAGCACAAGAGGTTAACTTCAGAAAAATGGCTGAAATTAAATTACCGTATGGCCATGTAATAAAAAAGATATCTTTCAGCTTCAGTGCGGTAATAGACATAATGTCTAGAACTAGATCTTTTCTGTGTTGTCTTGGAATTTATTTATTGCTTTATGACTTCCAGGATCTGCCTTAGCCCTAAGAAAAGCTCTTGTCTGTGTATTTTCTCAGGTAGATGCTAAATGTTACCAGCTGCATCAGTGGGGGTTTCACCTGGGATAGAGTCAGATGACAAGAAATGATGTAATTCTGCAAGCTTTCCCAGCAGTAATACTTTAGATATTAATTTGGGAAGTCTCTTGGTGAGAAACTGTATTCTGTATTTTGATTTTGACCTGGCAACATCAAGAGGCACTCACCACATCTGTCTTCCTTGCTCTGAAGTGAGTTATTAGGGTGCAGTAATTTTCTTAGCTACAGTCAGAATATAGCAAAGCTTAGCTTAGATGTCTTTCTTTATTTATTTGAGACTGCCCTGCAATGTTGTTTTAAATATTTCATGATTTTGGAATCTGTTATAACTGTAGGTATATACTGAGTATGTTCTTATTCTTTTATTATTTATTATTAAATATATTTATACCTTTCATTGTGGCTGATCCTCTAGAGATATTTAAGATCTGGGAGTACTTGCATATTTGTTTGGTGACACTGTGTGGGCCACTCCTAATAGCCTTGCTCTTGGTCAAACTACCATTTATATTAACAGTAACACCTTATAGTCTGTGCAGAAGGGGGCATAGCTAGTAAACCTATACTAGCCATTCGTGTGTGTGTGTGTGTGTGTGTGTGTGTGTGTGTGTGTGTGTGTGTGTGTGTGTGTGTGTAACTCAAAGCTGAAAGAGTGTGTGCATCATCTACTTGGGCAGAGACACAAAGCACTTGTTGGAGAGAGAGGCTGCTGGAGGTCTTAGCTTGGTTACTATGCTGAGATCTCAACTCTATAGCTGTGCCTAGTGGGGAGACTCACTGGGGATCTGGAGAAAGAGGGAGAAACAAGGCCCAGACTGACTGTGGTCTCTGTGTGCTCTTGAGGGAAATACTGTGTGTGTACTTGTCATCTTCTCAATGTACGTCCCCCACTGATAAGAGTGGTGAGAACTGAGGGTCCTTGATTCTAGGCCAGAGATGGGGCATCTCACATATTGGTGGCAGTGTTGGGATATCCACATATTAGGATTCAGTGGTGTGGATATTGAATTCTTTAGCCTGTAAACAGTTGTCACTAAAGACGGTGTTTGTAATCTCAGTCAGCCACACAGTGAACTTTCAGAGTTTCATATCACAATAGTTTTATTTATTTTTTCTAGCTTAGTTAGTCAGGGAGAGCAGGCAAGGATGTCAGAAGAGTTTGGCAAGCTGACAAGAAGACTGAGATATGCAAGACAAAGGACTGGTGCATGCCAACCTGACTAAAGCAGAGATGATTGCAGCCTTAGTCATAGTTGCATCACAGACCAGCAACCAGGAGGACAACCGTACTGGCCTTGTAGATGTGCAACTCTCAGAGAATGGTCAGTTCAACCTTTACACAGAGGACTTAAAAATCCATCTGGTGTAAAGACATTTGAAATGGAGGCCAAACAGACCTAGAATCAGTAGAGAGACTGAGAAATCTGAAAGCTGAAGAAAATGAGAGGAAGAGACAACATGAAAATGAGATGTTCACTCTTCGACAAAGTCATGGAGGTACTGGGAAGGGAATAACCAAACCCCAGAAGCAACAAAGGTCAGTCAGTTTCTTCCACAATTTACAGAGGGTGATAATTTTGATAGTTTTATTCATATGTTCGAAAGAGTATCTAAACAATATAATGTTGACCAAGGGCTTCTGGGTACAGTTCCCGACCCCCATTTTTCCATGGAAAAGCTGTAACTGCTATTTATAAATTGTCCGATACTGAGACCAACACCTAGCAAGCAGAGAATGACTGCACAGGAAAGGAATACCCAGTGCTGCTCATGGGTCTAAGGGAATTCATGGTAGGCAGCCTAAATTGCCCCAACAGAGTACACCAGTAACAGGGAAAGCTATTAGTCCAGGTACACATCAAGAACCAAGGATTAAATATAGCATGTAGATTCCCATGGATGCAAGGTGGGGAAAAATGGTGGGAGAACCATTAAGTGAGAATGACAAAATGCCAATGTAAGGTGTCTGTAGACAACAATGGTACCAAACTACCACAAGAGTTTATATCCTATCTTATTAAATGGTAAACAGGTCACTGCTAAGAGAGAGACAGGTTCTGACCTAACCATTGTGAAGCCTGCAATGGTTAAAGAGGAGCATTACTTTCTTGGGCAGTCTACTCCAGTCAGTGTTTTAGGAGGGACCCCATTCCCAGCATGTTTGGCTAGGGTTCATCATGACTGGGAGGGTAGAAAAGGAAGCAAGTAAGTAGGTGTGTTTGAGGATATCCCTGCAGATGTCCTGATAGGGAATGGTTTTGATAATGCAGTACCTTGTGTGCATGCAGTCAGGCTTGGAGGCAAGCATGTGGGTCTGGTAGTCTGGGGGAGACCCAGACAGACTGCAGACTTGAAGCCAGGACTGGTGTTGTGGTTACTTCACGAAGGAGCTACCCTGTAGTAGTGAGACTGAAGGTGAGACACAGCTGCTTGTGTGTACTGAAGTTCCTTTGGACAGAGTGACTACAAGGGAAGAGGTGAATAGTAGTACCCAGTGAGGCATCACTGTCAGGGAAAACCAGACTTCCTGAGAAAGGGAAGCTTTTAAGGGTTACAAAGAGAGAGTTGAGACAGGCTCAGCTCTCAGACCCTACATTACAAGGCCTGAGGGAGGTAGCCAGTGAGGCATCTCATTGTCAAGGAAAAGGGTAATGAGTATACTGGAACAAATGTTCACTGTATAGAGAGTGGACCCCTGAGGGAGGATTAAAAGGTGAGAGAATACAGCAGTTGATAGTGGCCAGAGCTTACCATCTGGCACTTCTAGCCATAACCTATGACATTCGCTTTGCAGGTCATATTGGCATAAGGCATGCAAAGAGACATATTTTGCAGAACTTTTATTGGCCTGGGATTTCCAGGAATGTAGCAGGATACTGCAGGGTCTGTGAGAGGTACCAAAATGTAGGCAAGGCAGGAGACAAGGTGAAAGCTCCTTTGATGCCTTTGCCTGTAATTGGGGAGCCATTTCAAAGGGTAGCTATGGATATTGTGGGGTCTCTGAGTACCTCAAGTTCAACAGGAAAAAATATATCCTAGTGGTAGTAGATTATGCTACCAGATACCCTGAGGCAATTGCTCTGTCCTCCACTGAGTCAGAAAAGGTGACAAATGCTTTGTTAGAGATTTTCAGCAGGGTAGGTTTCCCAGAATAAATACTGACTGACAGAGGTGACAATTTCATGTCAAACCAGCTGGTTTGTCTGTGGAAGCACTGTTGGGTGAAACACATAAAGACCAACCCATGCCATCCCCAGATTAATGGTCTGGTAGAGAGGTTAAACTCTACACTAAAGACCATGCTACAGGCATTTGCAGACCAGTTTAAGAGAGATAGTGGGACAAATATTTGCCCCATTTCATGTTTACTTACAGGGAGGTGCACCAGGAATCCACAGGTTTTTCACCCTTTGAGTTACTGTATGGAATACTGTGGTTGCATCTTTAAACAGCACTTTGTAAAATACCTCTTCAGCACACATCTGTACAAACCATCCTGTATGCCATATAGTTTTAATACATTTGTAATACAAGCATATGAATCATGTTGATATATTCACAAATGACATATAATTATTTACAAAATTCCAAATAGCTCGGCTGGCAGTATCTCCTTTCGTGACACAGGTCATTTTGTTAGTATAGCTGCTTATATAACGGATATTGAACCTAAACCATTTAATCCTTCTGTTATCTTTGCAAATATACAGTAATCCTTTCTAGATATATAGAACAGTCATGTTTAACTGATGGCTATAGCACATAGGCGTCCAATAACTATTCATTTATCCATTATCAATAATAGTTCACCAAACATTTGACAGCATATGCCTGCACGTCTGAATTATGAGTAATACAGCCATACATTATTAGTCTCTACATTATAAAACAGTCAGACACTGAGACAAAGTGTTGCTATATGATGGAATATGTTTCAATTCCATAGACATAATACAGTATGTTGTAATGCATTGTGCTGTCTGTTAGCTCAGACTGTTGACGTCAGGTCAGTTTGTGTCTTAAGGATACATCTAGGCTCTATCAATGTTATAGAATATTTCTATTTCATTTTCCGTCATACTTATTGAATCAGAAATGTGAGTTAATTGCCTGTTAAGATATGCAGTATAGTTTTTTACATATCTAGTAATTGTGTAGAGCATTGACACCTATAGCACATAGGCCTTGTATAACTATGCATTTTCCCTTTATCTGATACATTATGCAAATATTCCACAGTAATCCTTTATGATGTGGTGATTTATCTGTCATCTAGACTAACCAGGTAAGCAATGGCCAATTTAATTGTTTCAGGGAGAAATGTGGGTTTAACTCATTAAAGTTCTGCCTATATTTTAGTAAAGACTAAATAAGAACAGATACGGCAGATACTAGTTCGTTGATTTAAGCAGTATGCTTTTTTTTTTTTTTAAAACATCAGGTATGCATGATGTACATTTACACTTATACCACTTAATTAATGGATACCAAGTGTGATGACATTGAGTCAGGATTGCATGGTGTACTATTTCAAATGCACCTCATGTTTAAAGTTGGCATTTTACTTCAACAGTACTGATCACTGTCTGGGAATATTCCCTGTGTAGTCATACATTTCTGTTATTTAAGCTAAAGAAATTCATGCAATGACGGCTAAAATGGATTAGCTAGTCAGGTACATCTCAGGGTTGGAGTGAAAACTTAGATGAGAGATATAGGTTTGAATCTATGAAGTACTGACAGTGATATAGCAATTACTAAATGTGAGAAATGCTATGTTAAGGCCATAAAAAATGTGATTCCATGTATCCTTCACTGTTAATTTTTACATACCAAAAAATATATAATCAACTGACAGAATCCTTCTGTGTTAGTAAGACTTATTTTTTTCCGTTTTGAAGGTGATGAGGACAAAACCAGGAATCAGCAACCCTGCATTCAGTGGATACACAGACTGGAGGAACAGCGGAGGGAGAGAGGTATGTATTCTAACTATAAACACCAATTTCCCCTAGAACCAATCATAACTTTCTTAAAATGACACTTTTGTTTGCAGAATCAGGCATACTAACATTAATACAAGACTATCCATAATGCATCTGACAGGTAACTGCATTACTCATCGATTTAATGTGAATTACATTATATTTGAAATGCAAAATTCATCTTTTGAGTTATAAGGAGTGTATTTTTGAGAAAATAATCCTGTAAATCTTTAAGCTAAACCTCAACTACAGACATGTCTGTGTAACTGTCACAGTGCTTTTGCCTGGACTGTTTTACATATAAGTTTTTGTATTCTTGCTTGTTTTTGAGAATCAGTGGTAGTAAACTTCTGCACGGTAATGGTGATTATTGACGTTATGTTGTGCGTAGTCCACCTATTCTATAGCTGAATGGGTGTCTGTTGTTTCAACATTTGTTATGAGGTTGGCAAATGATTTCTGGAATGTACATCGTTTCAATATGCAATACAACTAAAATTGATTCTTTAAGACAACATTGTTGTTATTTCCTATCTGCCTGTTTAACCTCCACTGATAAGCATTACAATGTTTTACTTGATCAGGTAATACCTACAACTACAGGCAGTAATGAGTATACATATCTTGATGGACACTATGTGGAATAAAATATATTGGTAGAAATTGTGTGCTGTCACTGGGTACATGATTACCACATTTTTCTATGGAGTTGTACTACAGTCTAATTCTCTGATGTGTGGTCAGCCATTATCCATGCTGCATTGCTCATCTCACTTGCTTATAATTATTGATATTTTCACTGCTTATTCATTGTAATATCTATTGTTATGAAAAATAGATATTGTGGTGAATAAGCAGTTGAAATATCTATTCTTAAGAACCATCTGTTATTAATGGGATGCAAAAATGACTCCTTATATGCACATTAGACTCAGTTACACGTGAACTTAACTCTGCTCTGGACACCTCAACTCAGCTGTGCCAGGCACACATCCAAATGATGGATGGTAGAAAGAATGGTTTTCTGATAGAGCATCTGCATTACTATGTTGTAAGGCATATGTCAGGTTACTATATCACAGGCTACAATCAAACTGCTATGCTGTCAGTTTTCCTGTCAGCTTACAGTGAAGCACTTGCTTTGAATGTAGACACACACCATCATTTCAGACACACTGTCATGCCATGTTTGTTTCCATGTGTCATGATATATATACATATATTTGTGTGTCCGACTTTCATACATGTCTGTTTCTCAGACATATCGATGGTTGTTTCTTAGTTACAAGTAATAACAGCATTTTATCAGCTAAACATTGTATTTCTAAATGTAACATACTAGTGTAAATTAAGATCATTATATGATGGCAAAGTGTCCTACACATGGCATCCAATGATATCATCCATAAACATTAATAATAGGACATTGGGAATGTTGCATGATCCTAACTGTACACCTGCTACCCTCGGTTATTTATATTATGCAAAGTACATAGACACATTTTGGGCCA